>NC_090035.1:10790491-10802991 GCF_037176765.1 Anolis sagrei | reverse complement strand
TCTGCACTGGAGATTCAATGCAGTTTGACACCACATGGCTTTCATGTAAGTTTTTCGGGCTGTATGGCCACGTTCCAGAAGCATTCTCTCCTGACGTTTCGCCCACATCTATGGCAAACATCCTCAGAGTTTGGGAGGTCTGTTGGAAACTAACCAATCCCCCTAGGCCCTTCCAAGCCATTGAATGCTAATCAAGGTGATCAGCTGAAACTAGGTTCTTGTGGGTTTCTTCGGGCTATAGGGCCATGTTCTAGAGGCATTTCTCCTGACGTTTCGCCCACATAGAATCATAGAATCATAGAATCAAAGAGTTGGAAGAGACCTCATGGGCCATCCAGTCCAACCCCCTGCCAAGAAGCAGGAATATTGCATTCAATGGCAATGACATCTATGGCAAACATCCTCAGAGTTTGGGAGGTCTGTTGGAAACTAACCAATCCCCCTAGGCCCTTCCAAGCCATTGAATGCTAATCAAGGTGATCAGCTGAAACTAGGTTCTTGTGGGTTTTTTCGGGCTATAGGGCCATGTTCTAGAGGCATTTCTCCTGACGTTTCGCCTGCATCTATGGCAAGCATCCTCACTACCTCTGAGGATGCTTGCCATAGATGCAGGCGAAATGTCAGGAGAAATGCCTCTAGAACATGGCCCTATAGCCCGAAAAAACCCACAAGAACCTAGTGATTCCGGCCATGAAAGCCTTCGACAATACATTGATCAGCTGAAACATTCACAGCTAACTCCAGCAGACAAGAGTCCTTTGTCCCACCCTGGTCATTCCACAGATATATAAACCCATTTTTCCTACTTCCAACAGACCTCACTACCTCTGAGGATGCTTGCCACAGATGCAGGCGAAACGTCAGGAGAAATGCCTCTAGAACATGGCCCTATAGCCACAAGAACCTATTGATTCCAGCCATGAAAGCCTTCGACAATACATTGATCAGCTGAAACATTCACAGCTAGCTCCAGCAGACAAGAGTCCTTTGTCTCACCCTGGTCATTCCACAGATATATAAACCCATTTTTCCTGCTTCCAACAGACCTCACTACCTCTGAGGATGCTTGCCATAGATGCAGGCGAAACGTCAGGAGAAAAATTGCCTCCAGAACATGGCCATATAGCCCGGAAAAACCTACAACAACCCACTAACCAATCCTTTGTTGGGAGGTGTTAGCTGTCCCTGGTTGTTTCGTTGCAGCGTAGAAGGAAGGTCAGGGAGCAGAGTAGGAAACAATCAGGGCAAGCCAAGGATTCCAGCAGGCAGGAAGCAGCCAGGCTTTGAAGCTGCAAGGCCATTCCAATGCTAGTTTTTTTGACACCACTTGGAATTGTGTTGTCGAAGGCTTTCATGGCCTTCATGTAAGATTTTTGGGCTGTATGGCCATGTTCCAGAAGCGTTCTCTCCTGACGTTTCACCCACATCTATGGCAGGCATCCTCAGAGTTTGGGAGGTCTGTTGGAAACTAACCAGTCCTTTGTTGGGAGGTGTTAGCTGTCCCTGGTTGTTTCGTTGCAGCATAGAAGGAAAGTCAGGGAGCACAGTAGGAAACAATCAGGGCAAACAAAGGATTCCAGCAGGCAAGAAGCAGCCAGGCTTTGAAGCTGCAAGGCCATTCAGTGCTAGTTTCTGTTGGAAACTAGGCAAGTGGGGTTTCTGTTTTCGAACTGCTGGGTTGACAGAAGCTGGGGCTGACAGCGGAAGCTCACGCCGCTCCCCAAATTCGAATCAAGTTTAGCAGTTTAGCAGTTTAGCCCACTGTGCCACTGGGGGCTCTCAGGCAATAAGAAGCCAAACCTTAAAAACTGCTAGGCCATTAAATGCTAATCAAGGTGGCCATTGAAACATTCACACCTACCTCCAACAGACAAGGGTTCTTTTTCCCACCATGGACATTATTCCACAGATATATAAATCCCATTTTCCTAGTTTCCAACAGACCTCACAACCTCTGAGGATGCCTGCCATAGATGCAGGAGAAACATCAGGAGAGAATGCTTCTGGAACATGGGTGGCCATACAGCCCGGAAAACGTACAGCAAACCACTTGTACTACTTTGAGATTCCGAGGACTGTAGTTTCAATTAGTGGGTCCATCCATACTGCACCATTGTTTAGGGGTGAATACAGTAGACTCTCAGTTAACCGGCACCCATGGGGATTGGTAGAGGCCGGATAAATGGACTTTCTGGTTGCTTGGAAATAACTATTAAAATAAGGCTACTATTATAACCCAGGCTTGGGCAAACTTGGGCCCTCCAGGTGTTTTGGACTTCAACTCCCACAATTCCTAACAGCTGGGAAATAAAAGTTACTTAGTGTAATTCATTATTGCTGTTGTTGTGGATCATATTTATTATTATTTACAAGGACTTTAGGCATCTCTGCCAAAGAGTGCTGCAAAAAACTGCAACTCCCACAATCCCGCATCCTTGAGCCAGGATTGTGAAAGTGGTCTTGAATTGCATCAGGTTTTACTGTGTGATCTTTTGGCATATTGATATTCCAGGTATTGGGGAACTCCAGTGTAATTAAATTGAAATGAAACTAAATCGAAATCTATGAGAATTCAATGTATCAATCTATTTAGAAAGACTGAAATATGTAGTATAGCATGTGTTACTTTGATGTCCAGCAGATGGCACTGTTTTTGAAAAAAAACTATTTTACCTGTCACAGGTGTGACAGCTATATAACAGTAGGTATGTGAAAACATAAAAACCTGCACCTAATCAAATGCTACTTTATGTCAAAATTTCAAAGCAATCAGTGAAATATTTAGGGAGATTTGAGGTTTTGAACAAATGGATATTTCAATTTTTATTTATATAGATTACTATTGTTGTGGATCATATTTATTATTATTTATTAATATTATTGCTATTATTATTATCAATAATGTTAATATTAATATTTTTAAAACTTTGTTACCTAGTGTAATTTATTGTTGTTGTTGTTGCTGTGGATCATATTATTTATTTATTTATTTATTTATATTATTGCTATTATTACTATTATCAATAATAGTATTATTATTATTCAAATGTTGTTACCTAGTGTAATTTATTATTGCTGTTGTGGATCATATTTATTATTTATTAATATTATTACTATTATTACTATTATCAATAATATTAATATTAATATTTTTAGAACATTGTTACCTAGTGTAATTTATTGTTGTTGTTGTGGATCATATTATTTATTATAAATAAACAAACAAATAAATAAATAAATAATATGATCCATTATTGCTATTATTACTATTATCATTAATATTAATATTTTTAATTTTGTTATCTTGTGTAATTTGTTGTTGTTGATCATATTTATTACTGTTTATTAATATTATTGTTATTATTACTATTATCAATAATATTAATATTATTTTTTCAAATTTTGTTACCTAGTGTAATTTGTTGTTGTTGTGGATCCTATTTATTATTATTTATTTTTATTAGTATTATTGCTATAATTACTATTATTAATAATAGTAGTAATATTATTAATAATAATATTACTATTATTAGTATTATTAATAATATCATTATTTCTATCTCACTTTTCAACCCATGAGGACTTCAGGCATCTTACAATAACATGACACAAGCCAATGCATTTTTTAAAAAAACAGCAAATGCAAAAATTAGTAAACAATGAACAATTTGTGGAGTCGAATATGGATACAAGTTCAAATACAGTCAAGATACAATTAAAATTACACTTAAAACGAAATATTCTTCCCCAAATCCCACCCCACTCATAGTAATTAAAAGCAAATAATGTCAATAAAACAAAATTTGAAATATTTTTAAAAGTATTATTTATTTTATTTCTTTGCCAGTTGCTTGAGAGTTCTGGTTGCTTGAGCTACAGTCAACTGAGAGTCTACTGTATATGACTTCCATTTATTTGTCCCCAAAGAGATTTAAAACCTAAAGTCAAGCCTTCATTATGATTGTATTATATTATATACGTACATATTATATACATTACAATATATACATATTATGTATACATTATATATTATATACACATTTATATATACATATATATGTGTGTGTGTGGATATATGTGTGTGTATGTGTGTGTGTACACACACATATATATACACACACATACATTGCTTATGCTTTATATAGCTCTATAAACAGAGCCAAACAATACAACATGCGCCACGCAATGTATGTGCCTTCAAGTTGCCCAATTAATTAGGATTTTCTTCTGCAAGGGATATATTCAGAGGTGGCTTTCTCTGTTGAAATAATCCCAAAAACATCTGGTATGCATTGATGGTCTCTCATCCCAGTACCAAACAGGCCTGGCCCTGCTTAACTTTGAAGTTCAGATGGGGTGAGGCACCTTTAGGATATTCAGGCATGTAAGTATGACTCTAGCCAGGGGATCGGATGGCTATTCTTCCCCTCTCTTTTGGCCTACAGTTTCAGCATTCCATCTGGAGACCATATCTGATGGGGCTTGAAGAGAGAAGAGATTTATGGTTGCTGGGGTTCTTGCTGAAATTTCAATCTCTGATCTTACAAGGCAATCCTTTTAGACTCATCCTCTTCTGCTTTCCTAGATCAAGAGGTTTTCTGGGTTCTATATTCAGAGGAATTCCATATTCCAGACGGAGAGGATTTCTGGGTTCTAGAGGAGGACTTCCAGGTCCTAGATTCAGGTGACTTTCAGGTTCTGGATCAAGAGGGCATCTAGGTTCCTAATGAGGAGGATTCAGGCTACTTCCACACCAAACCAGGAGGATGTGTGAGTTCTAGTTCAGAGGAGTTTCATCTTCCAGACTGGGAGGGTTTATGGGTCATAGGGCAGGAGGACTTCCATGTCCTAGATTCAGATGACTTTCAGGTCCTGGATCAAGAGGACACCTAGGATTCTGATAAGGAGGATTCAGGCAACTTCCACACCAAACCAGGAGGAGGTATGAGATCTAGGTTCAAAGGAGTTTCATGTTCCAGACTGGGAGGATTTATGGGTTTTAGGGCAGGAGGACTTACACGTCCTAGATTCAGATGACTGCCAGGTTCTGGATCAAGGGGGCACCTAGGTTCCTAAAGAGGAGGATTCAGGCAACTTCCACACCAAACCAAGAGTATGTATGGGTTCTAGGTTCAGAGGAGTTTTATCTTCCAGACTTAGAGGATTTATGGGTTCTAGGGCAGGAGGACTTCCACATCCAAATTCAGATGTCTGTCAGGTCCTGGATCAAGAGGACACCTAGGATTCTGATAAGGAGGATTCAGGCAACTTCCACACCAAACCAGGAGGAGGTATGAGTTCTAGGTTCAAAGGAGTTTCATTTTCCAGACTGGAAGGATTTATGGGTTCTAGGGCAGGAGGACTTCCACATACAAGATTCAGATGTCTGTCAGGTTCTGGATCAAGAGGACACCTAGGTTCCTAATGAGGAGGATTCAGGCAACTTCCACACCAAACCAGGAGGATGTATAGGTTCTAGGTTCCGTTTTATCAGTTTTAGAGCAGGAGGACTTCCACATCCTAGATTCAGATGACTTTCAGGTTCTGGATCAAAAGGGCAC
The DNA here is from genome assembly GCF_037176765.1 of Anolis sagrei. NCBI lineage: Eukaryota > Metazoa > Chordata > Lepidosauria > Squamata > Anolidae > Anolis > Anolis sagrei. The sequence goes on along the minus strand of NC_090035.1, from coordinate 10,797,430 downwards.
CTGGGGTTCTGATGAGGAGGATTCAGGCGACTTTCACACCAAACCAGGATTGATGGGTTCTATGGCAGGAATACATACAGGTTCTGGGTTTAGATGCAGTCTCAGTTCTGGAAGTAGGTTCCAAGTTCAGGGGATTTCCAGGTTTCTGGTGAGGAGAAATTCCAGGTTTGGGGGAACTTCCAGGTTCTAGGTCACAATGATTTCCAGATTCTGGGTCAGGAGGGTTTCAAGGTTTCAGGTTCAGATGACTTCCAGATTCTTGGTGAAGAGGATGTATGGGTTTAAAGTTCATGATCAAGAGAATGCAAAGGTTCTAGGTTCAATGTGTGTCCAGGTACTAGAGCAGAAGGATTTCTAGGTTTGGGGGATTTCCAGGTTCACAGTGGACTTTCAAGTTCTAGGTGAAGAGGATTTCTAGGTGGTGGGACTATGGGTTCTAGCACAAGAGAACTTCCAGGTTCTAGGTCAGGGTGGTTAAAGTGGATCTCAGAACTGTGGACCTTTAAACACACACACACCTTTCCTTCCCTTGGAGACAGCAGTTGGAGGTAGCCCAACTAATTCGGATGAAAGCTATTTAGATGGCTAGGCTAAGTGTGGTGGGAAGTACCTTGAGTTTACTTGGAAGACAATCCCAGGATTCCATAGCATTGAGGCAAAGCAGTTGAAGGGGAGTCTCAATAGAAAAGAAAGGCCGTCGGGGAGAAGAGAAAGGAACCATTAGAGCCTCCCCTTTCATGCCAGAGTCGAGGGTGGAGGGGCACAAAAGGAACCCTTTTCTTCTTTGGCTGGGGGAAATGGGTTTGCGGGCGGCAACGGAGGAGAGAGAAAAGAGAGAGAGAGACAGAGAGCGAAAATGCATGAAAAAAAGTTATGAAATTTGAATCAAAAGCGCCAGGCCTATAGGCTTTCATCAGTCTTCAATAAGAGATTCAGAGCAGTTTTGAACAGCACAGAATATACACTGGTTTCTAATTAGAATCTTTCTTTTCAGGCACTCAAAGATACTTTTCTTTGCTCTACACGCACACACACAATTTCCCCCCTCTACATAGAAGTCTGTGTGTGTGTGTGTGTGTGTGTGTATATGCGTGTGTATATATACATGTACACACACAGGATTCTGATAAGGATGTATATATATGTGTGCATATGTGTGTGTGTGTATATATGTGTATATCTGTGTGTATATATGTATGTATGTGTGTGTATATGTGTGTATGTGTGTATATATATGTATGTGTGTATATGTGTATGTGTGCGTATATATATGTGTGTGTGTGTGTATGTGTGTATATATATCTGTGTATATATATGTGTGTGTATATGTATATGTGTGTATATGTATATGTGTGTGTCTATGTATGTGTGTGTATATGTATATGTGTGTGTCTATGTATATATGTGTATATATGTGTGTATATATATGATTATGAATATGAGTGTATATGTGTATGTGTGTATGTATATATATTTGTGTGTGTATGTGTTTATATATGTGTGTGTGTATATATATGTATATGTATATGTGTGTATGTGTGTGTATATATATATATACACACACACACAGTGTTCTGATAAGGATATATATGTATATGTGTGTATATATATGTATATATGTGTGTATATATGTATGTGTGTGTATATGTGTGTGTGTGTATATATATGTATATGTGTGTATGTATGTATTATCAGTGTTCTGATAAGGATGTATATGTATATGTGTGTATATGTGTTTGTGTATATATGTATATATGTGTGTATATATGTATGTGTGTATATATATGTGTATATATATCAGTCAATCAACACGACCTGCGATTAACATAGAAAGGGGGGAGAGGGGAATGTATGTATGTATATGTATGTATATGTATGTATATAATATATACAAACACACCTTGCAAGTATACTTTGAAGATATATCCATATATGTATGCATGGCTGTATGTACATGTATACATACCTATATGGGTATATCTTCAAAGTATCGTCTGTCTAGTATCTATATATCATCTCTCTATATAGGTACAGGACAGATACATATCATATACTTTGAAGGGTGTTCCCGAATCAAAGGGGGAATTTGGCCTCCTTTCCTCATTGTGTTAAAAGGCCACATGGAAGTTTGACAATCAGGAAGAAGTCCAACTCGAGGAGAAAATACTGTATAATAAAAAATCTCATACACACACACCCATACATATAGATGGGTCTCCTGGTGGTGCTGCGGGTTAAACAGTCGGTTCGAATCTGGAGAGCGGGGTGAGCTCCCTCTGTTAGCCCCAGCTTCTGCCAACCCAGCAGTTCGAAAACATGCAATGTGAGTAGATCAATAGGTACCGGGAAGTTTTCGGCTTAAAAATGGAGATGAGCACTCCCCGCCAAGAGTCGGACATATATGTATATATGCATATATACATCTATATGTACTTTGATTCTGCTTCCAGATGAAAGGGGATTTGGGGAGGCTACACTCCCTCTCTTTCTGGCTGGATCTCCACTGCCATATAAAGCAGTTTGAACCTCATTGTATGGCCAGGCTGGGCTCATATAATGCCGTTTGAACTGCTTCCTATGGGCCTGATCACTGAGTGCAGTTCAAAGTGTGTTATAGGGCAGTATAGACCCAGTCTCTTTCTCTATCTCTCTTATCTTTTATTAAGTGGCTCCTTGGAACTTTGATAACAAGGAAGCAGAAGTCCAACTAGAGAAGAAAATAAAATAAAACTCTTTTTTATATAGATAGATATAGATATAGATATAGATAGATATTATATTTCAAAAGTCGCCCACCAGCTCCAGCTGTGATTAACAGAGAAGTGGAGAAAGAAAGGAATATACATCTATATCAATACACACAGGCATATATACACAATTGTACTTATATATGTATATAAGGGTGTATATACACGCATTTTATGTATATTCTGGAGATATAGACATATATGTATGTCTTATAGATAGACCTTCAAAGTACATCATATATGTATGTATGTATGTATGTATGTATGTGTATGTTATGTATGTGTAGGTAAAAAGGTAAAGGTAGTCCCCTGACATTAAGTCCAGTCATGTCTGACTCTGGGGGTTGGTGCTCATCTCCATTTCTAAGCCGAAGAGCCAGCGTTGTCCGTAGACACCTCCAAGGTCATGTGGCTGGCATGACTGCATGGAGCGCCGTTACCTTCCCGCTGGAGCGGTACCTATTGATCTACTCACATTTGCATGTTTTCGAACTGCTAGGTTGGCAGAAGCTAGGGCTGACAGCGGAAGCTCACGCCGCTCCCCGGGATCGAACCTGCGACTTTTTGATCAACAAGCTCAGCAGCTCAGTGCTTTTACCCACTGCGCCACCGGGGGCTCCTATGTATGTGTATGTTATGTAAAATAAAAGTAATATCTATCTGTCTGTCTATCTATCTATCTCTAGATATATATATATATAGATAGATGCCTCTATCTTCAAAGTACATCATATATGTATGTATGTATGTATGTGTATGTTATGTACTTCAAAGGACGTTATATATGGCCAGATACATAGTATGTAATTTGTTCTGAAATAAGAGGTACATTATATTTATCTGTCTGTCTATCTATCTATCTATCTATCTATCTATCTATCATAGCTAGATGTCTCCATCTTCAAAGTGGTGTATACACACACACACACACAGGATGTACTAAAAGGGGATCTGCACTTCCTCCCTTTCTCTCCTTGTGTGCAATGGCAGCATGGAACTTTGACAACCAGGAAGCAAAAGTCCAATTGGGGAAGGAAATAAAATAAAAAACCAGATAGATAGATAGATAGATAGATAGGTGTCTCTATCCTCAAAGTACATTACATTATATATATATATATATATATATATATATATATATATATATCCACACACACACATATATATAATGTACTTTGAGGATAGAGACACCTATCTGTCTATCTATTTATCCTATATATATATATATATATATATATATATATATATATATCCAGATTACATAGGATGTACTAAAAGGGGATATATATTCCTCCCTTTCTCTCCTTGTGTGCAATAGCAGCATGGAACTTTGACAACCAGGAAGCAGAAGTCCAATTGGGGAAGGAAATAAAATAAAAATCAGAGAAATAGATAGATATAGATAGATAGATAGATAGATAGATAGATAGATAGATAGATGCCTCTATCTTCAAAGTATATTTTATATATATGGCCAAATACACAAGTTATACTAAAGGGGGATCTGCACTTCCTCCCTTTCTCTCCTTGTGTGCAATGGCAGCATGGAACTTGGACAACCAGGAAACAGAAGTCCAATTGGGGAAGGAAATAAAATAAAAAAACCAGATAGATAGATAGATAGATAGATAGATAGATAGATAGATAGATGTCTCTATCCTCAAAGTACATTATATATATATGGCCGGATACATAGGATGTATTAAAAGGAGGCCTGGACTTACTTACTTCCTTTCCTTGTGTGCAATGACAGCATGGAACTTTGACAACCAGGAAGCAGAAGTCCAATTGGGGAAGGAAATAACATAAAAATCAGATAGATAGATAGATAGATAGATAGATAGATAGATAGATAGGTGTCTTTATCCTCAAAGTATGTGTGTGTGTGTATATATACATACATACATACTTTATACATTATACAAATGGCTAGATACACAGGATGTACTAAAAGGGGAACTTTGACAACCAGGAAGCAGAAGTCCAATTGGGGAAGGAAATAACATAAAAATCAGATAGATAGATAGATAGATAGATAGATAGATAGATAGGTGTCTCTATCCTCAAAGTATGTGTGTGTGTGTATATATACATATATACATACTTTATACATTATACAAATGGCTAGATACACAGGATGTACTAAAAGGGGAACTTTGACAACCAGGAAACAGAAGTCCAATTGGGGAAGGAAATAAAAGTCACCCATATATATATATATATATATATATATATATATCTGAGAAAGCAGCCCATCAACTGGAGCTGTGATTAACCGAGAAGTGGAGAAGGAGAGGAATACATATAGGATGTACTAAAAGGAGATCTGGACTTCCTTCCTTCCTTCCCTTGTGTACAATAGCAGCATGGAACTTTGACAACCAGGAAGCAGAAGTCCAATTGGGGAAGGAAATAAAATAAATATCAGATAGATAGATAGATAGATAGATAGATAGATAGGTGTCTCTATCCTCAAAGTACATTATACACACACACACACACATATATAATGTACTTTGAGGATAGAGACTGTGTGCAATAGCAATGCTGCTATTGCACACAAGGAGAGAGAGGGAGGAAGTGCAGATCCCCTTTTAGTACATCCTATGTAATCTGGTCATATATATATGTATATATGTGTGTGTGTATATATATATATATATATATATATATATATATATATCTCAAATAGATAGATAGATAGATGTCTCTATCCTCAAAGTACATTATATATATGTGTGTGTGTGTGTGTGTGTATAATGTACTTTGAGGAGAGAGACATCTATCTATCGATCTATCTATCTATCTATCTATTTGATATATATATATATATATATATATATATACACACACACATATATATATGACCAGATTACATAGGATGTACTAAAAGGGGATCTGCACTTCCTTTCTCTGCTTGTGTGCAATGGCAGCATGGAACTTCGACAACCAAGAAGCAAAAGTCCAATTGGGGAAGGAAATAAAAGTCCCCCGTATATATATATATATATATATATATGAGAAAGCAGCCCATCAACTGGAGCTGTGATTAAGCGAGAAGTGGGGAAAGAGAGGAATATATATATATATATATATATATACACACACACACATATAGGATGTACTAAAAGGGGATCTGGACTTCCTCCCTTTCTCTGCTTGCGTGCAATGGCAGCATAGAACTTTGACAACCAGGAAGGAGAAGTCCAATTGGGGAAGGAAATAACATAAAAATCAGATAAATAGATAGATAGATAGGTGTCTCTATCCTCAAAGTACATTACATTATATATATATATATATACACACACACACACACACACACATATATAATGTACTTTGAGGATAGAGACACCTATCTGTCTATCTATTTATCCTTTATATATATATATATATATATATATATATATATATATAACCAGATTACATAGGATGTACTAAAAGGGGATATATATTCCTCCCTTTCTCTCCTTGTGTGCAATAGCAGCATGGAACTTTGACAACCAGGAAGCAGAAGTCCAATTGGGGAAGGAAATAAAATAAAAATCAGATAAATAGATAGATAGATAGATGCCTCTATCTTCAAAGTATATTTTATATATATGGCCAAATACACAAGTTATACTAAAGGGGGATCTGCACTTCCTCCCTTTCTCTCCTTGTGTGCAATGGCAACATGAAACTTTGACAACCAGGAAGCAGAAGTCCAATTGGGGAAGGAAATAAAATAAAAATCAGATAAATAGATAGATAGATAGATAGATAGATAGATAGATAGATAGATAGATAGATGCCTCTATCTTCAAAGTATATTTTATATATATGGCCAGATACACAAGTTATACTAAAGGGGGATCTGCACTTCCTCCCTTTCTCTCCTTGTGTGCAATGGCAACATGAAACTTTGACAACCAGGAAGCAGAAGTCCAATTGGGGAAGGAAATAACATACAAATCAGATAAATAGATAGATAGGTGTCTCTATCCTCAAAGTACTATATATATATATGGCCAGATACACAGGATATACTAAAGGGGGATCTGCACTTCCTCTCTTTCTCTGCTTGTGTGCAATGGCAGCATGGAACTTTGACAACCAGGAAGCAGAAGTCCAATTGGGGAAGGAAATAAAATAAAAATAATCTCTCTCTCTCTCTCTCTCTCTCTCTCTCTCTCTCTCTCTCTATATATAT